>NC_084496.1:26415072-26437572 GCF_030035675.1 Rhineura floridana | reverse complement strand
GAAGGGGTTAAGCTTGGGGAAGGCTCCCGAGCCGCCTCGCGCCGTCGGGGGAGGCACCCCGCACTCGGGGCCCGAGGACCCCGATGACGCCTGCTTCTCAGCGCACCGGGTGCTGCAGCCGCCCAGGACGCGGCTCGGGTAGAAAGCGGAGGCGGCGGGGTCGCAGCTACCCGGCTGCGGCGGGATGTGGGAGCTGCCCGAGACCGCCTTGAAGGCGTCGGGCGGGTCCGGAGAGAGGCCGCCGGTGCCGCCGTCGCTGTCGGAGCTCTGGGTGCTGCTGTTGACGGAGAGGCCGCTGGGCGAGTGGAGGTTGAGGCTCTGGCTCTTGAGCAGCTTCTTCTCGTGCTTGCGCTTCTTCTTCTCCATCTTCTCCAGCTCCTTGCGGGCGATCTCCTCCGGGTCCATGGGCTCCCCGCTGCACGTCGTCGGGTGGGAGTTGTGCGCCGGCCGGCCGGGGCCTTTCTTGGTGTTCTCTTTCTTCCGCCATTTGGCCCGCCGGTTTTGGAACCAGACCTGCACACCGAACAAGGAGAAGCCATTAACAGGAGGGACCCCCTTTGTGGGCCCCGGGGGCAAGGGGAGGAGGGGATAAGATCAGGGCAGGGGCGGAGGGGGGCAATTCCCCCGCCCGCCCTCTCTCCATCTTGCTTGGGGCGCAGAAGAAGCAAAGAACCAACCCGCGGTCACTATTCCTGAGTGGGGGAGGGCGTCTATTTCATTGTACTTCATTAGATTTTGAATTAATAGTGCGACTTTATACCTGCCTGTTCAGAAGTAACAGTGAAATGGGGCCGACCCCCCAGGAGCCGGAGTCTAACATTGCAGCCTCAAGAAATCAGAGGAAGGAAAGCTGAGTCCTTTTAGCGGCCAACAAATGTATACAGTAAAGAAACAGTGAAATAATTCTGGTGGGGCGTTGTGGTTTTTTGCGTGTGTTTGGGGGGGTCGTTGTTTTTGTTTGGAAGGAAGAGAGGAAGTTGTCCGGAAATTCAAAGGCTGAGAGCGCACCGCCGGCCAAGAAAGCGCGAGGTGTAAGGAAAGATCTGATTGTAAGCGCCAGAGATCTGTCGGGGATCTCTTCTCAGTGCGTATCTGTCTTCCTAGGTGAGTAGACACAGAGGCTACAATCGCCCAACTGGACTTCTTTCGGAAGTCTGATTGCAAACGCCCAGGCCGGGCACAGAGGGAAACTCCCACTCAGACCACGTTGCCTGCCTTTCTGTTTAAATGCAACATTTCCTGCAGGATTTACGCTCATAGATTTGCGCGCTCAGTTCGGCTGGCGTCGCGCCGAGAGCGGCGGGGAAAACGTCTTAATTAAATAATAACAATCGGGTGACATTCTCATCGTTACTCCAAAAAATAATCTATCACGGAGCAATAGCGGTGTCTGGGTGGAAAAGACCACATTGTGCAAGTCATGAACAATGAAGTCAAGTCTTTCCTCCCCCCCCCAAAAAAAAATATACACACGCCCACGCGCAAGAGAGCGTCTCCCCTACCACCTTCCCAAGTGAATGGCGGCGGATTAACCGTTTGCAGCTTCAGATCAGAAAGGAGGGGCAATACTTCGAATCTGCTACGCGTGATTTCGCGACAACACCCCCCCCCCAACTCCCCTAGATCGTAACAGTATCACTTCCCGGGTTTTCCTGAAGAGAGGAGGCGGAGGAAAGAGAAACCAAAGACCCTAACTTGAAAACTGTGAAATTGACAAACGAATGGGATCAAGGCTTGACCCTCTGGAAAGTCAGATGTCTGCACCGGCTAGGAAGGAACTCCAATATCGCACACAAACGCACACAAGCTTCTTTATGGAGGGAATTAAAAAAGCACACAGCCCACCATTTTCTTTAGCAACATCCCCCATCCAAAACATGCTGACTGATGAGAAGGACTTAAAACCTCAACAAGATTTGAGCAAGGACCTCCTACAAGACCCCCCCAAAAAAACCGTAGCGAAGATCGAAAAATAAAGGCACAAAGGGAAGGTAAAAAAGGAATCCCCCCCCCGAGGTATCGCATCCAAATATTAACCAGATCAGCCATCACGAACAGGTTCCCAAGTTACGATGCACCGGTTTGTTATTTTTAGAACACTGTTAATCCTTTAACTGTTCTGCACCTTTCACTCCCACCCCCCACCCCCAATCATCATGGCAGGCAGAGCAGAATAAACCACAAGATGATTTTTTTAAAATAGCTTTCGAAAGGAAAAGGTGAATCAGGGTTTGTTTGTTTTTGTTTGGCGGGTGGAATAATTCTGGGTTAAAGTTTTTTTATTTTTTGTCAGGAGCGGGGAAGAGAGAGTGAAGGATCAGTCGCCATCAGAAAACCTCTTTTTATAATAATAATAATAATAATAATAATAATAATAATAATAATAATAATAATAATAATATGCTTGCTGTGCTGGTATGTATAGTGCCATTCCCTCTCCTTTGTGGCTGTCAACTCCACTAGGCCTTGTCACCGGGAATTACTCATTATCTTATTAGAGGGAAATTCGAGGGTCTTGACTTCATTCAACAGCCTCAGAACAAATTGGATAAAAGGATTTCAAAACAGAAGAGGTCAGGAGGGGGAAGCGAGTGGAGAGGGGAGGGGGAGAAGCATTTTGTAAATACTCCTTTTAGACAATGCCAGTCTGGATTAATAAGAGCCAGGAATGTTATTGCCCTTGCCTTTGCAAGGAACAACTCTATAAAAACATGGAATGGGCTTTTAGGGGGTAGGAGTCCCTTGCTTTGATTACTGGCTGTTTTGAGTTCCCCCCCCCCAGAAATGCACCCACACAATGTTACTTGAGGCTAGACTCCCCCCCCTTTCCAGAGCCATGCAGGGTGTTGCAAAGTTTGAGTAGGGATCTCCATCCTTTCCAGATGCAGAACTTAAAGCGTGAGCACTTGGTCGTTAATAATAATTACATAGACATTGAACTTATTTTAAAATAATAATCATAACAAAGGGCTATTTTAAAAGTCTCTTTGAAGCAGAGTAGAGGTGAAAGGAATTACTCCCTCAGAAGCAAGCATGAGTGGCGGAATCCAAGGGGCAGCCCCTCTCCAACTTAAACTTTATTTTGGCTGAAGTGCCCCAGAGGCCTAACAACAAACAACGCCTATAAAGCTGTAGTATAAAAGTATTTTCTCCACCAGCAGGCAGAAATTAACGGAAAGAGGAGGGGAAGGGGGAATATGTCAAGATTAAATCCACACTAAACACTACCTCAAGCATGCCTAGGGGTTCAGGGGAGAAATTAATTTTTGCAAATTTCCCTCCTTTCTAAAACGGGCTATCCCAATCAATTAAAAAACACACATACAAAGTTAGTAAAAAAAAAAAATGGGGGGGATGATTTGCTAGTCAGACAAATGGGGGGGAGGCCAGGATTTCGTGGTCAGACTTTGGGCCCGATCCTGCCCAAATTAAGCAACTTGGTTCCTTTGGGAAGAAAGGCAGGACAGAAATTCAATTCATAATAATAATAACCTGCGTGACTCTTCCCCGTTATGAGAAATGGGGCCTTTCGACAGAGCACGTTTGCTCAGCGCGAAACATCCCATTGCGGCCAATGGGCCTTACTCCCAGGTAAGGATGTATAGGGTTGCAACCTAGACTGTGTCTGACCTCGGCGTGGACCCTGCCCTTGAGGTTAGCGGGAGCGGGGGGGGGGAGAGGAAGAGCGAAGAGAAGCCTCCCTCCGATTGCTACCTGCACTCTGGATTCCACCAGATCCAGCCTCAGGGCCAACGCCTCTCGCATAAACACGTCGGGATAGTGACTTTCGTTAAACGCCTTCTCCAACTCTTCCAACTGCCAGCCAGTAAAATTCGTGCGGGTCCGTCGTCTTTTACAGCCTGGACTCTCCTTATCCGGATCGACCGAGTCTGGGGGAAAAAAGGAGCAAACACCAATCACAAAGGGCCCAACAACTCCTTCCTCCGAATTACCAATTTTTCCTCCTTGGAAGAGCTCGACTGCGGATCACGGTGGAGTCCGCAACCATGAATAACCCTACGAGTATAGACATTCAGAACAAGGATTCACCCCACCCCACCCCTCCCCACCCCTTATATATAAACATTTCATTTGCTCGGCCACCGGGATCCTCAATACCCTGAATTGGAAGTAACCCCCCATAGATGGCAATGCTTCGAAAATAACTGGCTTTCGGTCGCTCAAGGGTTAGTTCGAGGGTGTTGATTATAACGGAAATGTACCATTTAAGATGCTGGAATGAGCGTTGCTTAGAAAAATAGCGGAGTCGCACAGTTAAAAAAAAATGGTTGTGCTGATTTCGAGGGTTAGCACCCACTTGCTGTATTAATTGTTTGCATGTCTTTCTTTTTTAAAAAGCCATTTGGCACGTGATCCAGGCCTCCCCTTTCTATTCAAAGAAGGTTCAAGGTAGCTTCGTCAGAATAAAGTTCACAAATAAATAAGACACACGCTTGGGAGCCACGAGGTCAAAACTAAAAGGCCCTTTATTATTATTCTGAGCGGATTTGCCGTTTGGGACGTTTGAATTTTAAAATAAGGGATAAGCAGATCCCTTCGGAAACTTGCGATTGGCCTCTGAGGCTGTATGCAAAACGATCCGATCCTTCCCTTCCAAAGGCCATCAGCACCACCGTTCTCCTCCCACCGCCACCTTCACCCTCACCCGCACCCGCACCCGCACGCTCTTTTGTTGTCTTTAGGGTCTTCTGTTCGGGCAAGCGAGGCTTCCAAACGACTAGCCCAAGACCAAAGTCAAGCGGTCTGATTTGGCTTCCATTATTTCTGCCAGGGTCCAGAGGACGTTAAAGAGCCTAAATATTTTACCATCGTTTGCATAAATTATTTGCCGATACAAAAAAATAATCGCTTTTGGTTGGGGGGGGGGTTATGAGAGAGAGAGACAGAGAGAAGCGTATGGAGAAGATGTCCCCGAATCCCACTATTTTAGCCTTCCCTTTCCAGGTGCAGCAAAAAAGGAAATAAGGGCAGAGCTCCACCGCGGCCGAGAGACCAGCTGCTTTTCCAAATGGCTTTTGTTCCCCATCCGATCACTCCCCAATTTCACAGACTTTTCATAATCCCTCCTCCCTACACAGAGAGAGAGAGAGAAATCCCCTCTTTGGGTTCCCGAATTTTTATTTGCATTTAAAAAAAAAAACACACCCCTATTCCTGTTGGAAACCAAACATCTCAGGGCAGCGAAAATAATCCGCTGGATAAATAAAATGACCGCTCGGAAATCGTGGCTCCCGGAGCTCTCCTGCAAAAGCGACGCAGCGGTGTCTGCCAGTCAGAGAAGTTGCTTTCGATTGAAACCGGCGGCGGCTGGATTGCAAACATCGAGACGGGTTGAGCCTGACCCCTGGTTCACCCCTCCTCCTGTTTAGTCTGCTGCGCGGGGCCGGGCGGGCGCCCCCCTTCAAGACACCAGGAAACACCCGGATTTTACGCAGCGGCTGACCCAAGGAAGGGGAAGGAGCCCGAGGCGGGGGAAAGGATCGGACCGGCATTCCGGGTGCCAGAAAACGAGGGCGCGCCGACTTACCGGAGAGCTTGAAGGGCTGGCCCTCTCCGTTGACTCCGCAAACGGAAGGGATGAGCGGGGTCGGGTTGACCACCGAGGCGGCGCAGGAGCCGTTGAGTAATCCGTCGATGGAGAAGGGCACTGAGGCGGCGGCGGCGGCAGCGGCGGCGGCGGATTGCAGCTGGTGCCCGGCCAGCTCGTAGACATGGTGGTGTCCGATCGGGTAAGGGAAGCCCACCAAGCTTCCGAACTGGGCATGGGGATGCTCCAGGATGCGGCTGTCCATCATGGAGGGGGAGGCGGCGGGCGGAGGAGTGGGGGGGGCGCGCCTCCCTCAGCACGGCTGCAGCTGCTGCTGCTGCCGCCACCGCCGCCGGAGGAGCGCGGTGGTGGCAGCGGCGGCGCCGTCGACGATGGCGAAGCAGTGGCGCAGCGAAGGGCGCATGCTGCAGGGCGCCCGGGCGCTTTAACTTTATCAACATCAGGCCTCCCAATAATTAGGCTCAGGCCCGGGGAATTTGGGACCAATAAGAAACGTTAATCGGTCCTGACGTCAGAGACGTGCCGGGGCGGTGGGGGAGCCAAACGTTTTCCATATCGATTGCTAATTATACCTGACATCCACCCTCAATAAACAATATCAAAGCTGTCACAACAAGACAAGGAGGAAACGGGGAGAGGGGGGGGCTCTCTTTGATAAGAACTCCAGCCCCTGGAGTAAGGGGGGGTGGGGAGAGAGGGAGGGAGCTGCCTAGGCCAACAAGGAGAAAAAGGATTGGGGGGGCAGAGAGAGAGAGAAAGAAGCAGGAGAACTTCGAGGTCTGATTGATACCCAGTTAAATACTCAAAAGCAACCAGAGTTACGCGCTCCTCGTCACCCCCCTCCCCCCCCCTCCCCCCCCTCCCCAAATCACTAATAGATTTCCCTTTAAAACATTCGCTGGCGTGTTGTGGAAAAAGGGTTTCTCTGTCTCTCTCTCTCCCCCCCCTTCTCCTTTTCCTCCTCCTCCTCCCCTCTTCCTCCCCCCCCAAGCCTCGTCTTCTTCTTCGTCTACACCAGAAACGTTCGACTCCTCTGAACCTTTAAAGTGATGTTGCTCCAATTACAGGGAGACATTGAGCGGCAAATAGACTGATCCAATAATGGGGGATTCATCATCCGCTCTTTCCAGAGCTGTCACAATGAATTTAAAACTACAAGCCTTTTCATCTCCTCTCAGGCTTCTCTGGCGCAGGGAGGGGGATTGGAGAGACTTTTAACAAAAACAAAAAAAAGTATTGGGGGGGGAGAGAAGCAAGGAGGAAGAATAAGAGAAAGAAAGGGTGCGCGGGGGAGGATGTATATTTTATAGGACATCTCCTCCCCCCCGCCCGGCCTTTAAACCAGCGCCATCCGATCGTATCAATCAAAATAATAATTAACGCCATCCCCCTATCGATCTCTGGAAAAGCCCATATTAAATTATGAATGGGGCCAGAGGGTGTCTAATTAAAAAGCAGTCTCTTTAGCAAAAGGGAGGCCCAATGTGTGTGGAAAACTATATTAATATAATATAATATAATTATAATATAGCATGGTTGAAGGCGTACACAGAAAGGAAGCATAAAAGTCTATAGGACTTAAGGTTTTCCTGGCGCCGTGTCCCTTGAGATTAGAAAGATACACCTAATTCAACCGGCAGTCCTTAAATGGGATTTACATGCGAGTAAATCCCATTGGAGTAAACTGACAAATGGTTGGGCCCCCAGAACACCTTCAAGCAAATAAGGAGCACACGCTGTAGTTCTCCAAACTGCAGTCCCGCGCAGCTTTCCTCGCGAGGAAGGGCTTCGTGGAAATCTCGCCTTGCCTGAGTTGGGGTGACTTCCGTGGACTGAGCTCAGTCCCAAAGCTCTCCACGCTCCTCTGGGCACGCTTCCCTCTGACTTTGGTGAACTGGCCGGGTTGGGAGTAGGATCACCCCTCCTGAGTCTGTAGCCTTCGAAAGGCTTGCTCCGGAGGAAAGGGAAAGCCAATCAGACTAATCCAGAGTGACTCCGAAGCGTGCGCCTGGAAGACTCTGGCCTAACCTTCCACGCAGCTGGTTTCTTTGCCCTCCCACTTCCCTAATTGAATTACCAACTCGCCAGAGCTGCAACTTCTAGGCGGCAACTTCTGGTATCCCGAATGGAAGCGGGGCAAAGAACGCCAGGGCCGTTGCCCCAAGGAGACAAAAACCATCCCAGCAACTTTTTGCCGCCGGGAGTAGGGGGGCAGCTGCTGAATGTTGCAGCCGGAGCTTCTGCACCTTTCCTCGGAAATGGTCGGTGAAGCTGCTCCCAGGTTAAGGGCAGCCCACGGTTCCTCGGAACGGCGCCTCTGAGTTTTCAAGGAGTGCCCCCCATGGAAGACAGCTGCCACAAAAAGCCGTCTGGCAGAACTCAACCACCCTACCAAAGGGTAAAAAACTGAGTCTGTGGGATTTCTTTACAGATCAACTGCCTGTGATACTCTCACAACCTCAGCCTAGACGTAGTTAGGCGCGCCTAAAGCCGTCGAATCCGTTGAAACCTACAGGCTGAATCCCGCCTAACTCTGGATAGGCTCAGTCTGTCAGTCTCCAGCCTTCCGCATCTTAGTACCGGCGGGGTCGAGTTCCTCCTTTCTCCTCAGTCGCTTGACTCATCAGAGTGAGGATGGTGCGCTTGGAGGGCGCAACTTGCGCCTTGAAAGCGGATCCCTTCGCTTTAGACTGCAATGAGATGGGCACGTTTCCCTAGGAGTAAGTTCCACGGATCTCAGCGGGACTTACTCCTGAGTAGCTACTCCTTGGATTAAAGGGATCCTGAACTGACTTTACTCCGCATTTCCAGGTTATTTCTCTTTATGGATAGTAAATTAATGCAATTTTTTAAATGTTTGCCTGTTTTTAAAAAAGCATCCCTGCAGAGAAACTCAACGGAAAGGTGAAAGTGGGGTAGAAAGAGGGCTCCTCCGGAGATAAAAGGATTTATTTAGAACAAAACCAAACCTGTGTGGCAGGCTCAAACACCTCTTAAATCCTTCCAGCGTCTAGAAAGAGAAAGTGTATTATCTCTAGGAAAGATCTTTGTTAAAGATTTTCCCTTCTCTCAAATGTGGGCAAAAAAAATGCATTTCACAAAGTGTGTTTCTGGGTGGCACGCTTGGATTCCAACTAAAGGGCGGAATCAACGCTCTTAATCTAGATTGCCCACATTTTCTTTTTATTTTTTTTTACGTGGAAAAAGAAATCTGATGGAATATCTTCCAACAGGCCACTGGCTACTTTCTGCCCACTCACCCTCCCAGCCCTGCTCGACTCTAGATGGCAGTTTAATTATTACCTTAAAAAATAAAATAAAATGACATTTAGACACACACTCACATGCGCCCCACCTCGAACCAGCAAGGAGAAAATGATGGGCTGGTATTAATTCCGAGGTGAAAGGCCAAGGGCTTCCCTTTTCAGCATAATTTAATTTCTTTCTCTATAAATACTAAATGTAAACTGTAGCCACTGAAGCAAGTTTTCGCCTGTAGCAATAAAGGCCTCATTTTCTGTCGGATTTCTGGATAGGAATGCCAAACGAACGTGTTTTTGAATACAGAACGGTAATCAATCCTGCACAAGAATAAAAAGGGGGGAATCTCTCCCTCCCTCCCTCTCTCTTTATTATAATGAATTAATTCGACTTTATTTATCCCATTTTCTGGAGCTGACAGAATGTTAATTTGAGTTGAAATTTCGCTCGCCTCTCACTCTCTAACCCTTGGCCCCCAGACTGGCGTGTTGTAATAACCTGAATCTTTCAACAGAAGCCCTGATAATTGTTACCTTATTAGCATGCAAATTGTTTAATTAATATTATTATGGAGAAGCATACAATCCGTCCGTCACTTGACCTCAAGAGCAAGTCCACGTAGCAACCAGCTCTGTGCATTTCAATAGGGGGCACATTTCAAAACTCGACTTAGCAAAAAGAAAAGAAATATTATTATTTTACCCGCCTCCTCCTTTTCTGTATTTCATGTTTCCCGGATCTTTGTGGAGTTCAAAAAATAAAATAAAATAAATCTCTCTCAAAGTGGTTGAGAGGAGCCTTTTGGGGGGGGGACAAGCAAAAGGCCCTTTGATCCAGGCCTTCCAAGATCTCTCTTTATATTGCACTCCGTCTTTTTAAAAAAAAAAAAACACGCACTCACCCCACGAGATAAATCGTTTTATTCTCTGCCCTCACTTTTATTTATTTATTTTAAAAAAACCTCCCAACATCAAAAAAATTTTTAAAATAATTGCTTCCTTGCCAATTGCAGCTGCTTTAAAGGCAAACGATTTCGAGAGCTGTTCCCTCCAAGCCAGATTGGGAAAAGCACATTGAGAGAGAGAGAGAGAGAGAGAGAGAGAGAGAAGAAAGCAGCCCTTGACATGCAGTCCTGGGAGACGTTGCATTTAAATCCCTTTTTCTACAGCCGAGTGACATTGTCAGATGCTAGCTTTAATTAACTTGATAATAAGACGTACAAGACTCGCATTCGGGACGCCGCCGCGCCTCGCCTTGTTTCCATCCCCCCTCTACGTCTTTTTTATTATTATTATTATTATCACAATCTATGTGTTTTATCTTATACAGAGCTTCTTATTCTAACGGGCTTTTTTCTTCTTTTCCTGCAAAGAATCGAAAAAGCCCAAAATTAAACTTTTCAAAAGGACTAGTTCTGCCTGGGTTGGCTTGGAGAGGCAGAGCGTCGAGGTTACCCTGGGGCGCAGAGTGAGGGCGCTTGGAGAGTTAGGCAGACAAGGGGCGGGGAGGCAGAGACAGAGAAAAAGAGAGAGAGAGAGGACTGGTTAAACCGAACTGGAAGAGAGAGGTAGTCATTACCATAGAGAGTAAAAAGAGAAAGAGCGATGGGGGCACCTCTGACCCCGCCTCTTTACCTAAATGTGGAACCTAGTGAGATTTTGGAGACGCTTAAAAGACCGCTGGCCTGCGCCCTCCACACGCACGCACGCACGTACAAGGCCTTGTTCCATTTTTTTAATTATTTTTTTGGTCTGGAAGAACGAAGTTCTTGGGTTCAACATCTGGCACCGTTTTGGAACAGCTCCTCGGGCTCCAAAGGAAGATGAGATTTAATATGGTATCAAGTGCCCTAAATTGTTTGTTGGTTTGGGAGAGGGAGGAGAGGTGCAGGGACTTAGCAGCTTCCCTGAGGCTATTTGGCCGGTTCTGCTTCGAACTTTCATAGGGAGAAAAAACCAGGAATAAGTCGCTTCGACCCACTCCGTGTCCCTGGCTTCCTGAAGGCATCTGGGTGGCCATTGAGGAGTCCATGACCCGTTCTGTGCATGGCTGAGGAACCTGTGTCCCTCCAGATGTTACTGGACTGCGACTCTCGTCATCGCCGACCATTGACCATGCTGCCTGGGGTTGATGGGACTCCAAGCACACCTAGAGGGGCACAGGGTCCCAATCCCTGACCTGTTCTGGTAGGGCTCTCCTCCTGTTCGCCAGAAGCAGGCCTGCTACCCCCTAGCCCTGTCGAAAAGATGCTTGCCATAAGAACCCCAAGAAGAGCCCGGCTGCTGGATCAGGCCTGTGGCCCATCTGGCCAGCACCCTGTTCTCAGAGTGGCCAGCCAGATGTCCCAACGGCGAGCCCGCAAGTAGGACCTGTGCGCAGCAGCAACTCTGATGGCGTCTGAATGGGTTCTGAATTGTCTCTGATGCTCTCTGGTGCTCCCGGATCCCACAAAGAACTTTCAGTGCTTACAAGCAACTTTGTATGCCAGGATGGAGAAGCCGTGTCCCTCCCACCCACCCCCGGCTATTGCAAAACCCATCACCCCTGAGCATTGGCCATGCTGGCTGGGACTGATGGGAGCTGAGACTCCAGCAACATCCGGAGGGCACCAGGTTCCTCAACCCACCCTTTTAAAAGAGGGCGGGGGAGTCACATCAGGCAGCAGGCAGTTACCTTCTGTGAAATCCTAAAGTCACCTGCAGCCCCATCCAGTGCATGTTTTTCACCAGCCTTTTTCACACGTGAGTGCACAGAAGAGGTCAACTTGGCTTTCTCCTGCAGACCCACCGACTTCCGTGACGTTGCTTCGGCGCTCCGGATTGTGGTTGCGAAGGTGCTCCGAATGGCTTCCATACTGCAGATACAAAACAAACCCAAACGTTCTTTATTGCGGTTCATGACGTTGTTTCACTCCCCCACCCCCAGCTGACTAGGGAACTTTAGGCGAGGCTCGCTCTCGCTGTCTCTCACCTTATAACCTACCTCACCGGGCTGTTGTGAGGACCAAAGAGAGGAAACAAGGGAGAGTGCCTTGGAGGAAGAGCGGGGACGCAGATGTAATAAAGGAACAACCGTGTTACAGGAGAGCACCCCAAAACATCAGCCAGCCAGCCTAGAGCAGTTGGCAGTCTCAGCCGGCATGCCTAAAGACTCTGTGGAAAGGAAAGCGGCTGGGTGGCTAAAGGCAAGGGTTATTTTCTTCGCCCAACCTTGCCTTGTAAGAACACAACCCAGGGAACAACAAGCCGCCGGCAGCCAGCCCCTCCTGGCGCCGCTAAGCCAATAAGGAGGCTTCAATGAATTGCCCCTGTCCACCTCTCTATCTTTGCGGTTCCTTCCCAAGCTCATTCCTTTGAGGGTTCCATCTGCTTTAGAGATCAGGCCTGGGAACGGCCCAGGAATCAAAGGTCAAAGTCTACAGCTACAACGGAGTGAAAAGTTACCCCCCACAGCCTTGAGCTATTTTACACAAACACACACACACACAACTGGATTGGCAAGTTGGGGGGGGGGAACGGAGGGTTAAAGGCATACAACTGCCCCCCATCCATCTCTTCTCATCCCACTGAGCTGATCTGGATTTACCCCCAAGCAAGCATGGATAGGGTTTGCAAGTGTGGTTAACAGCACACTCCTATTGCGTTTTATGGGGCTTGCTTCCAAGTGAGGGGATATCTAGGGTGGAAGAGACCCTCAAAAGAATAGAAGAAGCTAGTGAAGGTGCAAGGCAAGAACTCTGTGTCACCAGTGAGCAAAGGTGATGCAGAAAGAGGATGCCTGTGGGTTGTCCCTGTCGGGGAGTTGCGATGCTGGGAACAGAGAGATTGCGTGAGCCTATATGTGTGTTTGAATCTTTGCTAAAAATTAAACCTTCCCTGCAAATTAGTCAGAGACTTTAAGCTTTAAAATAAGAAATAACTACTTTATTCTGGAAGTACATACTTGATAGGAAGGAGTCCTATATCTAACTAACTAGCTAAGTTGGAGAAGGAAATACTAGGCCTAGTGTTTGCCCTCATGCTTGGAGGAGAGGGAGAGACAAAGAGAATATGTCTGCTCTCCCTCTCAAGAGAAAGAAGAAGTAAGAAGGAGGGAAGGAACTGGGATCAACATCCTTTGCATATCAATCCAGCACAGCCTTTCCCAACTAGTGGGCCACCAGATGTTGTTGGACCACCACTCCCATCAGCCTCAGCCAGCATTGCCAATGGTCAGGAAAGATGGGAATTGTGGTCCAACAACATCTGGTGGCTCACTAGTTGGGAAAGGCTGGTCTAGCAGGAAGGAAGAGACAGCAGGAGATAAAAGGACAAGTATAGCCTAGCAACCAGAAGGTCTCCTCTCTAGCTACCCTTTTTAACCCCATGCAGCCTCAACCCACAAGTTGGAGTTGAACCACATATTCCAACAGTCCCAGGGGGCAGGAGAAGGCAGAGCGATGGAGAGGCAAACGTTCAGGCCAAGTGTGAGGGGAAGTCTGGGGGCGGAGAGAAAAGGTGTGTCATCATCATGGCACCACTAGGACTGTCCCAGACAGAATGATGAAACACCAAAGGCTGGCTCACACGTTCAATGGACATACTAGGATTTCTCCTGACTGAACAGAGGGATGTTGTGAACATACTAGATTGAAAAGCATTGATTGTGTCCAAAGGGACATGGAAGCTTTCTCTGTGGTGCTTGGTCTGTTGCGGCCTATTCAACCCTGGCAGTGTTGGAAGTGGGGCAAGAGCAACTCCTGCTTTGTTCTTTTGTCTATGTTCCAGAAGGGAGATAGAGTTAGGGTCCTCCAGATGGATAGGCTTGTTTACCTTTACCTGTGATGCTCTGACTGACTTCCTTCCGGCTACTAGAATGTTATATCTTTAGGGAAGCTTGGCTGCCCCTTCTCCTTCTGCCCTTTCCACTTCTTTCTTCTCCGACTGTCCAGGAGAGAGGAGACACCCTTTGTCTCTGTTCTTTCTTTCCTAGCCATGAGGTCAACTCCCACACCTGGGCGTTGCATCTCCAACTTAGTTAGTTAGAACTAGGTATGCCTTTCTATTTACTAGGTATTTCTATAAATAAAATAGCTTTTCTTATTTTACTAAGTCTCAGGTCTCAGTGATCCTGATGCAAGGTAAAAGCCTGCTTTCTTAGGTAAACGCACACACACGCTGGCACACTCACATTTCTAACTGCTGTTACTCTCTGCTACTGTGCTGCTTTAAACAAATTTAGCAACACACACAGCCACAGGCAGCAGGCAAAATCAAGCAGTGGACATCCGTGCATGCAAATCAGTCCTGTCTAGATAGATTTCTGCTCATTTTACTTTGTGGGCCAGGAAAGGAAGAGGGAACTCCAAGTTCTTCTGATCCAGCTGGTACATTTCAAACTAGTGTCCAATGTCCATCTTCTATTTCTTAAAAGCTCCTCTTTGGTTGTGCTATCCCTTGCTTACAATTCCTCCCTGTTGTTTTACACTTTGCCCTCTTGTCTCCCCTGGCCCTTTTCTGTCTTCCCCGCTCACATTTTATATTGTAAGCCCATTGGGGCAGAGACCTCTCTCCCCCTCCCTCACCATTTCTCTCTCAAATTAGTCTGTAAGCCCCGTGTCTATTATAGAACAACAAACAGCAGCAACAATAGTAGGGTCCACTGCAGACTCCGACGAGGTACCTAGACCCATCAGGACACAGATCAATAAATTTGGTTTACATGAGGTGGTGCTGACTCCATTTGCCAGCGCAGGTCATTATTCTGGATTGCGAAATGCAAAATAAGAGTCTAAAGCAGAGGTGATGAACCTGCTCCCGATGCTCTGGACTCCAGCTTCTGTCATCCAACAAGATCTGGAGGGGCTCAGGTTCCCTATCACTGACCTCCGGGACAGCCCTAGATTGCACTTACATGATCAGGCATAGTCAGTGAGGGCTCCAGGTTTAATGGGAGGGGGGAATCTTACAGCGAGATGTCCTCACCGAGAGTTCTCCTGCTGCTGTTTCCACTGCCTATTGATTTTCCTCCTCTGTCAGGGCACAACTCACATGAGAGAGGAAGGCAAGTGGACAATTGCTGCCCTGTTGCCTCATGCTTTTTTCCAGGCTCAGACAGAGCAGGTGACTAAGTAGTGATAGTAAGGAGCAGTAGCAGCAGGGCCTCAAGGCTTTAGGAGTCGGCAGGGCACTCCCAGCAGGGGTGTAGGCCATGGCAGGTGTCCAAGGATGGGAATATCTTTGGTTTTTCAAAAATATAAGTATTGCCTCACTGGATCAGCTAAAGGTTTGTTCTCTTGTACTTTCTGTCTCCATCTGGATGCCCTAGTCAGTGTTGCTTTGTGTTTGTGTGCTAAATTTGTTTAAAGCAGCACAACAGCAGTAGAGAGTAACAGCGGATGTTGAAATGCGAGTGTGCCAGCATGTGCGTGCGTTTACCTAAGAAAGCAGGCTTTTACCTTGCATCAGGATCACTGAGACTTGAGACTTAGTAAAATAAGAAAAGCTACTTTATTTGTAGAAATACATTGTAGATAGAAAAGCAAGCCTAGTTCTAACTAACTAGCTAAGCTGGAGGTGCAAGGCCCAGCTGTGGGAGTTGACCTCATAGATAGGAGAGAGAGCAGAGACAAGGGTGTCTCCTCTCTCCCGGACAGTCAGAGAAGAAAGAAATGGAAAGGGCAGAAGGAGGAGGGGCAGGTAAGCTTCCCTAAAGATGTAACATTCTAGTAGCCGGAAGGAAGTCAGTCAGATCATCACAGGTAAGGTAAACAAGCCTATCCATCTGGAGGACCCTAACTCTATCTCCCTTCTGGAACATAGACAAAAGAACAAAACAGGAGTTGCTCTTGCCCCACTTCCAACAGTCAGATGCGTCTGGAAACTTGCAAGCAGGTCATGATGGCCATTCCGTTGTTCATCCCAACCGTTCAGCACTCAGTGATATACTGAACTTGCTTTTAATTTTTGTATTCTGTGCTATAATTGTGAATTGATAGCTTGATCTGTCATGAATAAGTCTTAAGCTTTTTTTAAAAAAGTCATCTAAGCAAGTAGACCTGGTTGCAAATGCAATTCAGCTGGCTTTGAGGAGACTGGAATTTAACACAGAAAATGCAGTTACTTGTACCATGGATAAAGCCACAATTAAGAGCCATTATGTGTATTGTTATTTAACTTTTGCAGATTGCATTTTGTATTGTTTTATTGATGCATTTTTATATTGTATTTTATATTTGTGTTTTTTGTAAGCCGCCTTGAGGGCCTTTGGCCAAAAGGCGGGGTATTAATAATAATAATAATAATAATAATAATAATAATAAATTGGGAATCAACACATCTTGTGGAAAGGCCAACATAACTCAGTGACAGAACATCTGACTTGCATGCAGAAGGCTCCAGGTTCAATCCCAGGCATCTCCAGGTAGGGCTAGGAGAGACTCCTCTCTGAAATCCTGGAGAACAGCTGCCTGTCAGTGTAGACAATACTGAGCTAGATGGACCAATGGTCTCACTCAGTGTCAAGCAGCTTTCTTTGTTCCTATGGTAGCAAGTTCCACAGATCTACAGACCTCAGCAATGGGAAACCACTTGCAACAGGAAGAGTAATTCACAAAAGAATTTGGGAGATCATTCCAAGGACTGAGCATGGCATTCCTTCTTTGAATACTTGGATGTAACCACCAGATCTTAAGAAAGGAATGGGGATTCTGTGGCCCTCCAGAGGTTGCTGGACCACATCTTCCACCATCCTCGCTGACCACTGACCATGCTGGCTGGGGCAGATAGGAGTTGTGGTCTAGAACATCCGGATGGCCACAGGTTTCCTGTTCCTGGGTCCTAGACAAAGGTCCACACAAGATGTCATAGAATCATAGAATAGTAGAGTTGGAAGGGGCCTATCAGGCCATCAAGTCCAATCCCCTGCTCAATGCAGGAATCCTGTCATTCCAGGGCTGATGTGAAGTAGGTCTCCTGAATGGAAGGCTGCCTGGAAACCTTATGTAGCTGTTGGAAGAAAGAGTGGGAGTCTAAATCAGGGCATGGTGGAGAGCCTGTGGCCATCCAAATGTTGTTGGACTACAACTCCCACCATCCCTAACTACTGGTCATGCTGACTGTGGCAGATGGTTGCTGGAGTCCAACACCATCACAGCTTTCCTGATCTAAATGAATAAATTAAATACCCAACATTGCTTGCAATAGTCTTTAATCATCCCAATGCAGGGTGGGTAGGCAGTGACTCTTCGCACAATGCCTAATTCATATATTAAGTATACATTACAATTGAGACTGTGATGCAATCACAGAAGTCTTGGTTGATTAATAATGAGTTTTTAATCAATTAATCGATTAATTAATCAATTAATTCAATCTGCATAAATTTTCGTTGGTTCCAAAAGGGGAAAAGATAACATACTTTCCTTTGTGCGTAGATGAATCATGCATGAGTTGCAGAGGGACTGCGTCTTCTTTTTTAAAGATGGAAGTGGTCACCTGAAATTGGTGTAATTTTTTATTTTTTAAAAAAATGTAAATCTGTTCACTAATTAATCAGGCACACCTTTTTGGGTCAACCAAAACATTTTTAATCCATGGATCTAGTCTAACAATAAAATAAGCATTGCAGTCTTGAGTATATCGAATTACCATTCTTGCAATCAAACATTCTGCAGATGAGGACCTTACCTGTCTGGGGTTGAGGATGGGCCAGTTTGTAAAAGGCCTAAAAACAGAGCCTAGGGGTTCCTGGTCAGCCTGGAGATGCAGCTCAGTGCAAATGTTCCCTGTCCTGTCCACAGTCACCTCTTTTTTAAAGTGACTGAAGAAGAAAACACAGAAAGCTTTAATTATAAACTCTGTAACTGAAGTTATTCATTTTGTGGCCTGTATTGTTTTAGAAGTTGTAGTGAATCTGGAAAGTGCTTTCGTTTAATGATGCTGCTATCAATGTGTTTGCTGCCCTGACCTACTCTAGGAGGAAGTGCAAGATATAAATCAAATAAAATTATTATCATTATTATTATCATCATCATCATCATCATCATTATGGGGGTTAGGACATTTTAATGATGTGATTGCAGTTGTGAACATGTGCAGGTGGGTTTTTTTTATCCCACCCAGGGGTGTAGTTGTGCAGGGTCTTGGGGGGGTCTTAGACCCCTTAGTTTTTTGAGAGCAAGGTCCCAGCAGGATCCCTATGTCTCCAGCATCCTATGAGCCAATCAGTATGAAAGGGGGGGTGTTAGCCACTAAGAAGAGTCTTCTACCATGCTTCTATGTCCTTTCCTGCTGATTGGAGCCAATCAGAGTGAAAGGAGGTGAGTCTGCTACTGAGAATACTCTGCTCAGTAGCTAACACTCTCCCCTTTCATGTTGATTGGCTCCTAGAGATGTCTGTTGTTGAGGGAGAAGACATTAACAAGAATTTCATTCTCAACCCAGCAGCAAAAAGGGGAAAAAAGAAAAAAAGATAGGAGGGGGCATGGCTGAGACTATTATGAAGGGACCCTGCACTTCTGAATTTGCCACTACATTAGTGATCCCACCCTTTTCCCCAGTGGTGGTATACAAATCCCTTAAATAAGTAAAATGAGGAGGATCAGTAAAGAAGCAATCCGACCTCTTCCTTTTCTGGTAACTGCCTCTGCACCCACACACATGCCTCACACATCCCAAAATCAGCTTGGCAGGATAGCACCACCACTTTTGGACCACCCCAGTTAAGTGCTCAAATCCACAACGATGTTTATGAAACAGAGGGAAAGAGGCTACACTTTTTTCATTAACGCACAGTAAAAGAGTGTGACCGCTGGGCCTTGTCTTGTGCAATCTTCTCATAATGAGAGCGTAAAACAGCAGCCACCTTAATCCCATTCCTCTAATAAAGACGCATTTCAAAATTGTGCATATCAGTTAGTCCACAACTGTCATTTGGAAGCTCTGCCCTCTAAATCATGAAATGGGAAGACAAACCACCCATGTCTCAGGGCCTCTGATGATGTCCGCAAAAAAATGTGTTGTTGTGGTTTACATGAATTGCTTTATTAGAAAGTTTTCCCATTTGGGTCACAAACAAAACATTTCAGAAAGAAAAACTTCCAAACAAGATATCTAACATTTACAACTAAAAAATCTGATGCAAATATGGTATACATTGTAAAAGTCTGGAAAGAAAAAACATAGTAAGGGTCATATGTATGGGGAATGATATGGAATACGTATTCTGGGATCCGGAAATGCTTTGGAATGGGGTCTATCCAGAAAGAACTCTGTAAGGCTGGGGAAATATTAACCCAATTTGTCTAACAACGTATGAACTGAAAGAGAAACCAGGTACCAGCAAACATGCAAAATTATTTGAAGGAAGAGGTGGTCTGAATCTCCGTGACGCACCAATATGCTTTACATTTACAATTTTAAGGGACATTTTCCCTCTCTCTGATAATACTAGAACCTGAGGTCATCTAGGGGACCCAGGACAGACAAAAGGAACCATTTCTTCACACCACATGTGGTTAACCTATGGAATGTACAGCCACAATTTACTGTTACGGACACCAGTGTAGATTACTTTTAGAGGGGATTAGACAAATTCATGTTGAGCTATATGTATTATCTATGCATTTATAACATTTATGCCCCACCTTCCCTCCAAGAAGCTCAAAGTGGCACACATGGTTCTCCTGCTTCCAATTTTATCCTCACAATAATCCTGTGAGGTAGGTTATGCTGAGAGAGTGTAGCAAGCCCAAGGTCAACCAGTGAGCTTCCAGGGAGAGTAGAGATTTGAACCCAGGTCTCCTAGGTCCTACTCCAACATGCTACTCCACCACTGCACTACTTGTCATGATGGATCCAGAGGCAGAATACCTCTGAATATAAGCATGGGGGGGTCAATGACAGGGAAGGGTCTTGTGTTCGTGTTCTGCTTGGGGGCTTCCCAAGGCCATTTTGGCTAGCCACGGTGAGAAAAGGGATACTGTACTAAATGGACCTTCAATCTGATCCAGCAGAGCTTTTGTTATGTTCTGACAAAGCAATAGCACATACTCAGGATCTCTTAAAAGATGATTATTCTAAAGTATGCTCTCCTGCTTGAGAATACGAGGAAGCATTTTGCAGGATCAGACAGAATTTTACCTTAGTCCACCATTTGTTCGTTTGCCTGTAATAAATGTTTTTATTTCAGTTTTCATAACACCATTAAATAAAAGCACAAAACAAAATAATACAACACACAGCAGTGGTGCAATTCCCAGCAATGAGCCGGTGCCACGTGCTCCACTCTGAAGTGGCCAGTGGATCCTTGCCATGGGCTACTGCTTCCTTTCTGTCCACTCCTATCCTGTGTTTTAAGGCAATATTATCAGGGGTATACCTCATACTGGTCATGGACCGGAACAATAAAGATTATTATTATCAGGGGATACTTCATTAAGCACTGGTCATCAGCAGGTGCCAAGAGTGACCAACCTCCACGCCACATGGCTACAAACTCGTTGCTTCTTCATAGTCAACCTCTTCACTGTTGACACTGGGATGTGATAGAATAACGATAAAATTAGCAGTAGAGTTTTGCTGAGCATACTTTACTCCATCTTTCTGTGCAGTGTGTGTGTGGTTTACCTGAGAGAAAGGAAGGCTTTTACCTTGCTTGGAATTGCTGAGGCTTTAGACTTAGTAAAATAAGAAAAGACTGCTAAAAGAAATGCACACTTGATAGGAAAGGCTTTACTCCTAGCTAACTAAGTTGGAGATCCAATGGCCCCGGTTGGTTCTTGCCTCCATGCTAGAGGAGAGAGACACAAGGACGATGTCTGCTCTGCCTCAGCTGGTCCTAGAAGAAGGAAGGAAGGTGAGGGTGGAAGTGAGGTCAGCTCCCTGAGAGTATCAGTTTACAATGGAAGGAAGACAGATAGAGGAACACAGGTAAGGTTAGGCAGCCTGGCCAGCTGGATGACTCTATCTCCTGTAGAGAACCAAATAGGAGTTGTTCTTGCCACACTTCCAACAGGATAAGGGTTATAATGCCACACATAAAAAATATGAATGGTCCATAGAGGTGGGGGGGACTATAGTCTGGGAACTGTAGCTTGTTAAGGTTGCTGGGAATTCGTAGCACTGGGGGGGGGACCCAGGATTCTTTGGGGGAAGTCATGCAATTTAAATGTGCCTTGGATGTGCTCTAAATGTATGGTGTGGATCTGCAACCGACTGGGATCAAGGAGAAACAATTAAGTCTTCACTCAGTGCTTAGTTAACATCCGGGACATATTGACACAAGATATGGTCGTGCCTGGTATCTTTGATGGGGGTGGAAGTCTGAGGAATGGTTGGCCATAATAGTAGCTGAATGGATATCCCATGTACCTTTAGGGCCTACTTCTGAAATATCACATGCTGGATTAGGTGAGCCTTAACCTGAGCTGGAAATCCTTCTGTTCTTCAGAGGGAATAAATGAAGGAGGGATGAACTCCCAACTCCTGTGGGCTGCACCCAGAGTGGTTAATGGGCAGAGGTCTTGGCAGTTGTAGCCCAACAACATCTGAAGGGCACCAGGTTGGATAAGATTGGTTTAGGACTGTAAAGACTAAAGCCAACACGGTGGACTTAGGCTTCTAAAACAAGCGCACTACCACCCCATGTAATATGGAGTCATCATCCTCAGGATCATATAAATATTAGCTTCAGTTTACAGCTTCCAAATGTTGGGTTGTATTCAACTAAATTTTACTCAGAGTAAACCCATTGAAATTAATGGACCAAGTCAGTCATGCTCATTAATTTCATTGGGTCTACTCTGAGTAGGGCTAACATTAGATACAACCCATTATTACTATTAATAATAATAATCAGTTTCTTTCCCCCCCAGAAAGCAACTGACAAAAAACAAACATTAAAAAAAGATTAAAACAACCTAAAATGCTCAACACACGCATGAGCAGATGCAAGTCAATGGCACCCTATTAAAGGAGAAACAGAACATGCATGTATGTATGTCCCACTTTTCCTCCCAGAAGGAGCCCAGGGCAGCAAGGAAAAACACTAAAAGCACTCTAAAACATCTTAAAAACAAAAGACTTCAAACATATTAAAACAAAACATATTGAAAACATCTTTAAAAACATCTTAAAAAGCAATTCCAAGACAGACACATACTGGAGTAAGGTCCCTACTTAAAAGGCTTGTTGAAAGTTAAGGTCCAAAGGCCTGGGTGAATAAGATTGCTTTATTTTATTTTGCCTGGAGCCTAAAAGCAGATAGTGATGGCACCAGGCATGCCTCCCTGGGGAGAGCGGTCCATAAATGGGGAGCCACCACTGAGAGGGCCAGTTCTTGTGTTGCCACCCTCTGCACCTCCCTCAGAGGGGGTCAAGGAGAAGGGCCTCAGGAAGGCAGAGGGTGGAACATGCCTCCTCTTTTAATGGCACTGAAATACTTTAAGGCAGGGATGGAGGACCTGTGAGCCTCCAGATGTTGTTGGACTTCAGTTTCCATCATCCCAGACCAGTAGCTGTGGTCTCCTCCCCAAAATGTTTTCCTCTCCACAATTGTTTTTTACAAAAATAAATAATTAAACTTATTACAGAAAAAAAAATCTCCCTCCCTTACTTTTTTGTCCCCGTCCCCCCCTATGAACGTTTAGACTAGCTACAGGCCTGCATCATCCCTGACCATTGGCCATGCTG